>NC_069665.1:19306530-19321530 GCF_027244095.1 Hemicordylus capensis
TTTAAAAGTGAACCTGGATATGGGCCCTCTTAAATGCAGGGAACAGAAAGGCCATACAGGAGAACTCCATTATC
Organism: Hemicordylus capensis; assembly: GCF_027244095.1. Taxonomy (NCBI): domain Eukaryota; kingdom Metazoa; phylum Chordata; class Lepidosauria; order Squamata; family Cordylidae; genus Hemicordylus; species Hemicordylus capensis. The sequence continues at coordinate 19,306,605 of NC_069665.1, forward strand.
TGCAGACCCAACATTTACATTTTCGGATATCTGCAGTAGTGTAATTGGCACCTGACTTTGGTGTTCACACACACACACACACACACACACACACACACACACACACACGCACACACACACACACAAACCCTGGTGGGGGGAAGGATCCAGACTCATGGATCCGTGGGTTGGAGTGGGCAGAAATGACCTCTGAGGTCATTTCTGCCTGCCATTTTGAGTATGGGAGCCATTTTCTTTTTTTTTTCTTTTTTGAAAAAGAACAAAAACAAAAAACTCCAATGTATGTTTTCTTGGGGGATGGGGGCGGAAAGAAAATTGCAGCATTTGTGGGCATTGCTGGACAGTGGGGGACAAACAGAGCACAGTAGGGTACTTGTCCCCCCATTCCCCCAACTTTCTGCTCTTTTTTTGCATTTTTGCTGGCTAGGGAACCTAACCCCCCAATTCCCATGGCCCTAATTTCCCATGGTTTCGTTATCCTCCACGTGGAATGGAACCCCCACGGCTCCATCCTCTGAGGGGTATATCTTACAGTGCTCACACTTCTAGTCTCCCTTTCCCATATGCAACTGGGGCAGACCCTGCTTAGCTAAAGGGACAAGTCATCCTTGCTACCACAAGACCAGCTCTCCTCTCATTCATTCATTCATTCATTCATTCATTCATTCATTATTTTTTTCTGTGTAAACTGCTTTGGAAACTTTTGTTGAAAAGTGGTATATAAATCTTTGTTGTTGCTCTTGTTCTCCTGTATATATACATTGAACATAATGCATGAGTAACTTTACGTGCATGCAGATCTGTACACGGTATGATTGATGGAGCTGGGTATGTTCAGCCTGGAGAAGAGACAACTAAGGGGAGATATAATAGCTGTCTTCACATATCTGATGGGCTGTCATATAGGAGAAGGTGTGGACCTGTTGCCCCTGAAGTCAGGCGTGGCCTGGAACCTATGGGTTGGAATTACAGGGAAGCCGATTCAAGCTAGGCATTAGGAAACATTTCCTCACTGTAAGAGCTGCTCACCCATGGAACTGTCTGCCTCTTGCAGTGGTAGGCTCTCCTTCACTGGAGGTTTGCAAACAGAGATGGGACAGGCATCTGTCAGCGATGCTGTAACAATTTTCTGCAGAGAGCAGAGGGTTGGACTAGAAGACCCCAAAGGGACCCTTTCAGGACCCTTTCTAACATTTTATGATTTTGTTCCTGTATGTGTGTTGAACATAACATGTGAATAAGGCTTCTGTGTACAGCGTACTCTGTGTCTGAACAGGGCTATTTGGATGCGATCGTTTGGAAACTGAGACCCGGATGGCTCTGTGGGTACTTTCAGATATGAACAAGAATCGCAGCCCTTTATAAAAAACAACTGGGGCAATGTGAATTATTCACAATCCTGCTCAAATGTTGAAGTTCCACCCGTGAATTGATATCCTAAGGTCGGTGAAAAATATCCAATTAGGAGACAGGCAGCCGAGATAGTGAGGTTTAACCTAGAGCAGGAAGAGAGACAATAGACATCAAGGGAGATTTACATTCCGTCCATGGCCTCTTCACAGTGGGATACGTACATCCTCATCTGTGGATTAATAACACATGCTGTATTGTTATTATACACCTTTCCTTTGAGTTGGAATAACAGCGGTGTAGTCAGGCAGGGAGACTGACACTGATAGCTGCCTGAAGCACAGGAAGGCAGGGGAAAGTTCTCCTCTGTGTTGTTCTGTGGCGTAACATCTTTGGTGAAAACGGGAGGCGAGAAACACGAGCCGAGAGCGAGTGGAAAGAGTCCATAGATCACAGGCTCGCGTGGGAGTGCTGGGTGTCATTTCCGTCTCACTTGCATTCTGAACACAACCTCCGGATGCATCAGGACAGTTGAAACCAGCCAGAGTGGCTTCCTGCCCATCCCTGAAGAAAGCATCTGCTTTCTGTCTCTCTCCAGGCCAGACAGGAGGACTTCCTCACTGGAGAGGGTAGGAGGAAGAGGCGATAGAAAGGGACGAGTCAGCCTTTTGTATCCAGGTACCGTCCTCATTTCCAAGAATGCCAAGCGGCAACCCGTGCAGGCATTCATCAAGTTCCCAAACATTCCACCACCACAACAGAAAGTCAATGAAGGTTTATATGTCATTGGTAGTTTCTCGCGTGCCCCGAGAATGATTGACTGCATTCGCGTTCCAAATGTGGCACCGGCAGATAATGAGATGTAGAGAAGGGAGAAGCATTTCCCCAGGAAAAGCTTGTACAGTGGCAGGGCATTGTTGGCTTTTTGTGGGAGGTTTTGATGCAGGAAAACGTGCGTGCATGGATTCACACGCACCTGTATGGAGGCGCGATTTGTGAAAGTGGAACTCTGTTGGATCTGGAAAGCTGTTTTGGGGGGGGGTTTAATTGCCCTCAGGGGAACCTAACATATGAATGAATTAATGAATCCATGAATGAATCCATGAATGAATGAAATTGGATGCACTCAATAATAACGTTGAGTCATTTATCTTAAGTATCCCATCTCAAGGATTTTGCCCTGGTGACAACAGTTTAAAAAAACAGGGTCCCCACCAAGCACTGTTTCTTTTTAATAGAGCATCTAGCTAAAATCTAATGAAAACTGCTTACTAAAAGCCCTCAACAGACTGGCTAAAAGGATGCATGAGGGATAGATTCAGCTTGCTCTATGGCAAATTTGAACCAGGTGAATTTTTTTCTGAAGACGTACAGTGAGGATATGAGGTGAGGATTCTTACTAGAATTAGTTCAGTGATTCAGTGAAACTCTGTCAAGACTCTGTAAAGGTGCAGAAGGATGTGTGGTGGGAGGGCGAGGAGGATTTGTAGCGAAATCTGCACGGGAGGGATGCTGTGTTGGGATTTAAGCCAGGGGGTCCCAACAGGTAGTACTAGCATCCCTAGAGGTAGTTGAAGGGCTCTCAGGAAGTTCGCAGAGAACTCCTGAACACACTTACCTGGGAATCAGTCCCATTGAACTCCATGGGGGTCATACTTCCACGTACAGGATTTTGCTACATGGACATTAAATACAAGTTAACTGTTTCATAATTAGTCTTCTAGGTAATCTAATTTTTTAGCAGGGGGAGAGCAACTGACCCTATCCAACCCCAGCACAGCATCCCTCCAGTGGCTGTTGCTGGAGTTTCTTTTTAGATTGTGAGCCCCTTGCGGACAGGGTAGTATCTAATTTATTATGTATTTTTCTATGTAAACAACTTTGAGAACTTTGGTTGAAAGGGGGTATATAAGTGTAGCAATAATAGTACACTCCCTGCCCCCGACTAAAAACTGGAGGCCCCCCCCCCATTGTAACTGCTATCTCAGCTGTACTTTAGTGAAGCTCCTCCTGCCCCTGCCACCCTTTCTCAATATACAAGAACACAAAGTCATCCAATGAAATCGACTGACAGGAGATTCAGTAGAGACTGGGGGAAATGTTTTCCCATGTAACACAACATTATAGAATTCACTGCCCTGGGTAATGGTGATGGTTGCTAGCTTAGATGGATGAAAAGGGGATTAGACAAATAAATGGAGGAGGAAAGGTCTATTGCTGGCTATTAATCAGGTTGGGCATGCAGAACCTCCATATTCAGAGGCAGTATACCTCTGAATACCAGTTGCTGGGAAGGCAACAGCAGAGGAGAGCTGTGATCTTCATGGCCTGCTCATGGGCTTTCCAGAGGCCACTGATTGGCTATTTGGAGAAAGAGAATGCTAGATTTGGTGGACCTTTGATTTTACTTATTTATGTTTACATTTATATCCCACTGTTCCTCCAGGGGGACCAAAGCACCCTGTGTGGTTATGTTTATCCCCACAACACTCTAACCACTATACCACGCTGGCTCTCTAATTGCTCTAATCCAGTAGGGCTCTTATGTTCTTAATCCTGAATGAGGTAGCTAGGATGCCGTTTCCCTTTTCTTCCACTGAAATAATTAAGAAAGAATATGCATTTAACAGCCTGCCTTAGCAAAAGTGTGTTTACCAATATACAACAATGCAGACTCACATCACTAGATGTGGAGAAGAACATGTCCCAAATGTAGACATATGTCTGACACTTTGGTCAAGGGACTGTTTTTCAGAGATACTGTACTTTTGTAAGAAGGTGCATCACCAATGGAGCAAGAAATCAAAAGAAGTAAAATAATCAGATCATGGATAGTTTTCTGGTAGAAAAACTTCACAGTAGCAGGAAAATATTGTTCATGCAAGGAAGGATACCGTGAAACCATGGAATGTTTGAGAAGCAGATAAATTGGAGAGAGAGAATATCAACATAAAGTTCCAAAGACGTATAGTTAAAATAATGAAAAACACTAATGTCTGTCAGAATGATGTCGTAGGGAAGATCTAGGGGTTACTCTCTCTGGTTAGTTTCCCTCTGTCTCCAACCATGGAGTTGGAGACAGAGGGCCTATGCCCTCCACCCTGCACTAAGGACGCTTCTGAAATTCTCACCTGAAACCTGCCCCCCCACCGCAGTTTTTAGAGTTCTGAATTACTTCATCTTGTTTCTGAGGTCAAACTGATGCCATTTTTTCTTTCTTTCCACATTTTGTGTGGAGCATTGCGCGTGGATAGTTTGGCATATTCCTCCGTGTGGCCATCCCCACTGTAACCACACATGCACATGGACATTGATAACAGTCTGCAAGAAAGACCACCTCAGGGTGAACTTGCACACAGTTGAATGATGCTTCTGTTTTGTGTGTGCAGTGTTTTAAATGAATGCACAGGTGGGCTTGGCCAAGTTAGCATTTCTTAGAGATGAACCAAAACCTATTTTCCACTTCATTTGTTTAGTCTCGGGCCTGATTCAGGGCCTGATTCTTGGAGAGCCTCATGTGATTATCCCATGGGATTGTGGGGGATGCCAAAGAGGACCAAGAGAAGATGCCATTTTTATCTACCACCGCCTGCATTTGAGGCCTATCCACATGGACACTGTGGTTTGTGCAATTCTGGCTCCTCAGAGAAAGGCTGTTATTTTCATGCAACTCATGACAGCCAAGTCCTTAGGCCCCAATGAGGCACTTATTTATACTGCTGGTGCCTCCATACAGTCCCCCTCAACATCATGTTGCCTCCTGCAAGGGACCACATTAAGCATGACATCAGTGTTTCATTTATTGTATCAATTTAAAATATCTATACCCCACCCCTCCTGTACACTACTGCTTCAGGCAGCTCACAACATTAATAAAATGGATACAGTGTAGAATAAGACTAATAAACAAAAGACCAGACTGAAACTACATTTAAAATTACATTTTTTTAAAAGAGAGTTTCAATTAAAAGTTATTAATACAAGCTAAAAACATAGAACGATAAAAACAGAAGTACCTACCAGATATAAGTGGCAGATAAAACATTAACCAGTCTCTTCTAAAAGATGTGTTTTTAATTGTTTTTAAAAACACCGAGGGAGCATGGTGAAGCTCTTCGGGGAGGGCGTTCGAAAGCTGAGGGGTCAGCACCAAACAGGCCCTGTCTAGTCCTTGCCAACCAGATCTCTGTTAGTGGTGGACATGGAGGACAACATTGTCCTCTGTGTTGCAGTGCCCAGCTCTGACTGAAATTCCGAGGGTAGGTTCACAAATAACACGAGGCCTCCCCAGCCAGAGATATAGAGGCGACCTGAAGTTGGCACTGTAGACAATCACATAGCTTTGTTGTAAGTAGCTGAGTTGAGCCAGAGGAATGCCCCCTGGCTGGGATTCCCAAAAAGGCCCTGGGTGCTATCCCAGACTATCCCGCACTGCCTTGCAGCCAATTGTCCCAATGGCAAAGGGGGAGGGCTCACCTGGCCGAAACCAGCAGTACACAAAGAACTTAGGTTCAGACATAACGCACACCACAGTAGCAGCAGTACTTGGTTGGCAAACCATCTTCCAGTCTTGGTTACACATCTCGGTTTGAGCCCCCAACTCAGGTTTCTGGCTTGGCATGTGTTCTGACAGACATGTCGGTTACCAACTTTGCAAGTAGGTTCCGTGTGATGTCTGAACTCACCATGGCTTTTGCCTTGGCTTCATGGTCTGGTGCACTCCTGGATCCCTGCCTTGGTAAAGACAATGACTCGGTCTGGAATAGAATGTGCACCCATGGCCTTCCGCCTTTCATCAAACTCTTCCTTTTCAGCCCTGCGCTTCCTAAGTCAACCTGAGTTTCCCTTACCTGAACCACCGCCTGCACCTGGCTCCCCTCCTCCCTGCCCCCACTATGCACTTGCAAATCCCTGATCGCTTTCCTCATCCCTGCCTTGTTTGGCTAATGTAGATTTTATGCCCTCCGGGCATCACATCTGTGCTCCATGAAGCACCTGGCGTATTGTTGGCACTAAATAATTGTTAAGTAGTCGAAGTAGCAGTGAGCGAAACATACTTTCAGATCAGATTTGCGAAGCTAAGCATCTCTATTTGTTTCAGCGAGAATAAACACCGAGTTCAGGCTAATCTGCCTTTGATCCAAATTACCTGTTGTGAACCTTTATTTTTCATTACTTCACATGTGATTATGTACCTCTATTAAGTTTGAAGCACAAAGAAATGAGCTCAGGTAAATTAGAGAATTCTCAAGCTAGCCAAGTTTCCTGATGGATTTCGCTGCCCTCCGAGTGGAGGCATCCTTCTGAGTTGTCCGCCTTGATAACAAAGGGACACACATTGTCGTGTGTGGCAAAATTGTATGCCTGGGAAACTGCTCTGCAAGGTAGCGCACTGGGATCTCTATTGGAAGGGGACAGAGATCCACAAATGGAATTATATCTAGATGTGCATTTAAGTAAGAGAGACAGAGAGACAGAGAGGGTGATGGAAGATATGATAGTATTATAATGTGTCTCCAAATAAGCTTATTATGTAGGGGCTGACTGTGTGAGAGTTCTCATCCCCCACATCCTGTCATCCTTCTGTGATCTTTACAAAGGAAGCTGCCTTATGGTCCATGTAGCTCAAGATCAGGGGTGTAACTCTAATAGGGCAAGGGGAGACAGTTGTTTGGGGGCCCACTGCCTTGGGGGCCCCCCAGAGGAAAAGTCACATGACTGACTCCCCCAGCCGCGCACCCACCTGGGCTTCCTTCAGTTGTATTCAGTGAAGGGGGCAGGCATTTTAAAATCATGTCTCTGGGCCCACTCCAACCTTGCTACGCCCTTGCTCAGGATTGTCTACACTGACTGGCAGCAGCACTCCAAGGTGTTAGGCAGGGGTCTTTCCCAGATCTACCTGGGAAAGGGATTGAACCTGGGACCTTCTGCATGCAAAGCAGATGCTCTACCACTGAGCTACGGCCTCGTCCCTTAAGGTATGAGTAGACACCGCTCACCTGTGGTCACCCATCCCAATGCAAACCAGGATTAACCCTGCTTAACAAAGGGGGCAATTCATGCTTGTTACCCCAAGAGGAGAGGAGAGCTGCATGACTTGTCCCCTTAGCTAAGCAGGGTCTGCCCTGGTTGCATGTGAATGGGAGACTACAAGTGTGAGCAGTGCAAGATATTCCCCACAGGAGATGGAGCCGCTCTGGGAAGGTTCTGCTCCCTACCCCGCCCTGCTCTCCTGTCTGCATTTGGATATAATGGAGAGCAGTCAGGGAGACTGCAGAGAGGAGGGGGAAACTGGCTGTGCGGACTTCCTTCATGCCAATCTCAGCCAGAGAGAGGGAGGAGCTTCAGTGTTTCAATCAACAGTGTTTGATTGCTCTGGCGGTCAGCCAGTGACTTCATTTCCTCCCCCCTCCACATCCTCTCAGCTGCCTTTCTGTCCTTTCTCTGAAACGACAAGGCGGGCTTCCGAGCCTGTGCCTTTGGCTTCTGAATCACCGGATAGTGGTTGTATGTCATGTCACTGGTTGTATGTGGTCAATGAGGCTCTTCTCACGACCAGCCTAACCCTGCCTGGGTTGCCCCAGGTCGGGTTAGGTTGGTCATGAGAAGTGGCAGGATCCTCGCAGATCCCTCCGGTCCCTGCCTTCCTACCCCGCTTAACAAACCCAGATTTTAGCCGAGGGTAAAGATGCTCTCGTACCCTTACCCTGGCTACTGTCCATCGTGTGATTCCTCAGGGTTGTGCAGTCCGAGGAGCCGGGCGCATAGAGTGCCCGTCTGATGGGGGAATCCCCAGTTCACAACGCCTGCCACACGTTGCAGTGAGGGATGTCTGGAGTTCCAACCCATGATCCCGCCACCCTGCCCTGTGCTTCAAGGAGCTGGACAGAGGAGGGCTATCCATGTGGACAAGCAGGAGGTGCGCTGAGAAAGGAAAGTTCACTCATCTGGGGGCAAAGTAGGTTAAGTGCAAGCTTCCACCCGTGCCCACCCAGGATGATCGTGTAAATTGCCCTAATATCTCTCAGAGCAGGGCTACACAAGTCCTCCAGCTGTTTTGGAATATAAATCCCATCATCCTCAGCCACAGTGACCAATAGTCAGGGATTGTGGGAATTGTTGCCCAACATCTGCAAGAGGGCCAAGTTGTTCAACCTTGTTTTAGAGCAATAAAGATTCACCTCCTACAAACAGAAGGAGTGCCTCTTATAATACACCCAAACTGTTAACATATATTTTTTAAAAGAACAAAGTGGGTATATCTGTGAAATAACTGCTCCTTTGCATATTTGTAGTTCTAGTAATAGGCACTGCTAATAATGCAATAATTTGGAGAAAGTGCAGTCCTAGGCATGTCTACTCAGAAGTAAGCCACACTGTTCAGTGAGACTTACTCCCCAGGCAAGCACACATCAGATTGCAACCTTAGAGGGATTGAAGCACCCTTCCTTATGTGATGTTAGATTTTTTCTCATTTTTTATACCTGCTTCAATAACAACAACCAGAAGTATTGTGAACATTAAAAGACCAAATGGGTTTGGGTGGCCTTTTAATTACGTTTGCTTTTGTTATGTTATACAAATATGACAAATATTTATATACTGCTTATCAACAAAAGTTCCCAAAGTATTTACAAATGAATGAATGAATGAATGAATGAATAGGATCCCTGTCCCCAAGGGGCTAACAAACTAAAAAAGAAACATAAGATAGACACCAGCAACAGCCACTGGAGGGATGCTGTGCTGGGGATGGATAGGGCCAGTTGCTCTCCCCCTGCTCAGGAAAGAGAATTGCCACTTTTAAAAGGTGCCTCTCCTTCCAGATCTTCATTATGGCAAGCACATCCAACTGTAATTTGAATTATTTTTGGAACATGTTCATCAGTTGACTTCTTCCACAGTTGCTCAGGACCATCTCATTTCCAAAACAAATACTCTGACCTTATTGTCCTTCCAATTTGCCAAGACTTCAGAGGTCCCATCACCAATTTCTATTCACTAAAGAAATGCTCTATTTGACTGAAAATGTTTTATTTCCTTGAAGCTATACCTAGGAATGATAGGATGTTTCCCATTCTATTTCTTCACTGTTCACTCTGCCCTGCATCCACTAGAACCCTATTCAGACATTATGTTGAACCTGCATTCAGATGTCTATACACAGGTACATGTTTGTGTGTGAATGACTGTACCTGCGTTCATTTTAAAAGTAAACCTAGTGTTAAGATAAAGGGGGCAAAAGGGCGGAAGGAATGGAATGCTGTGGCAAACTATATGCATAGTGCTCTGTAGCAAATTTGGTTGTATGTTTTTTTTAAATAATAATGGAACAATGTAGTATATCTGATGCATTTGTTTCATCCTGGAAAGAAAGCCAGGTAACTGGGAATTCCAAAACAGGGAGAGGATTTCGGATGGGGAGATTGTTTTCTATGTAAACCATTTTGAAAACTTTTGTTGAAATGTGGCATATAAGTAGTAGTAGTAAATGTAGCTCAGTTTTTGAGAAGCTCTATGAACTAACCATAGGATTCCATATAAGACTAGATCAACAGATCACCATAGCTCCATAGAAGGCCAGCCATGAAGACATTGGGCAGTATTGGTGTTGTGGACACTGCCTTGGGAAATTCCATGCAGAGGACAGAGAAACAGACTATAAACGTACAGAACATGTCCAGGTTGAGGAGATGAATACAGGTACCTATGGTCTCATCTTGCCTTCTTCTGAAAACTACTCATTTCCCCATCTGGATGGATATATTTGTTGGATACCGACTGCAACTCAGTGATGGTGCAAAAACTTTGTATGTAGATGGTCCCAGGATCAATCCTTACCCGCTCCACTTAAAAGGATCAGGTAGCAAGTGATGGAAGGACCTGAAAAGATGAATGCCATTACATAGTAATTCTACAAGAGAGTGCACCAGCCTGTTCTGTATCAGACAGCAGCACAGTATATTCTGATTTGCTTTCAAGAACTTCACAATTGTGATGCAGATTCTGTTTTGATGCGTCTTGTTAGATGGTTTGAACCCACCAGTTTGGGTTTAGGTTGCAACCATCGCTGTTGCACGCCACAAGCCTATGGGCCAGAGTCTACCATCAACGTGTGAGGCTAACAGCAGCCAGCTAGACATCTTGCTCAGTGCTGGGTTTGCATGTGCTCCAATCCGGATCTTACCCAAAGCTCCTTCAGATTTCAAATGCTCAACCCGACGATCGCTGTGTTCAGCCCTCTACCCCTTCACCATAAGCCCCCTGCTAGCAAAGTCAGAGTGAGTGCACTTCCTCTATTATGACTTTATGAAGGATACAATAAACTGTGATTGTATCGTTCTGCGCTGAGTCGAAGCTTCTGTGTGTCGATCATTAAACCAGCTATAAAACCCAGACACCATTGTTGCCTTGTGTCGCTTACAACTGGAGCGTCGTCACCGCCCACCATTGACAAACATAATCTGATGGTCACATCTGCATGTCAGCCCCATAAAGAGAAACCCCTGAGTCTGTCAGAGTGTGAGGCAAAGGCATTAGCGATTTCAATTCTGCTTTATTTTCCACTTGAAATGGAGGAAAACAGACAAAAAACAAATAAGAAAGCTAAACAGTTGCGTGAGGGCTAGCAATTTGCCGAGGAGCTAGTGACAGACACTGTATTATCATAATTGTCTCTTCTACATGATAGGACAGAAAAATAATAATGTCATTTTATTTATAGCCAGGGTGCCCCCTTTATGAGAGTCATACAAGTTTCTGCCAACTGGAGTAGGTCAAATGACATCTTTTGATCAGGCCTGTCCAAAGAGATCAAAGATGAATGGCAGGTAATGGATATCCAATGACAAACCAAATCTAAAACAGAAATAAGACTGCCAGAGCCTGCCAGTTACCCATTAAAGGCTCACCTAACTAAGGCAGGCTGCTTGACATGTTAGCCGACCACCTAAATCAGCTGAGCGTTGGTGCTAAAATTGTGTATTATCATTGGAAATGGCTATTATTTCCTCAGTAACATTTCTGTTAAGGCTTTGTTTGTCTAGGGCTGACCAACCATTGCCGGGATATAATGTCCTGAAGTGTGCTAAGCTTTTAGTGTCTCAGGAAGTTGGATCTGATAGGATCATAGGTCTATTATCTCATTTTTAATTGCTGTTTCTAATAGAAATGCCCTTTGTCAATTGTCCTCTGCGGAGGGTTTTTTCTAAGGTGATGAGTTTTCCCAAAAATGTTTAAAGGGTGGTATAATCAGTTTCTTATTCAGAAAGAGAGAAATACTTAGAATTTCTAAGCACTGTTATAATTTTAAAAGGCACTATCAAAATTTTGGCCATTAGCACTGGGTTGGAAAAAATATATATAATTTCCTTGGAGCCATAACTTTTAGGATTTCTCCAGATCTCCAGAAATATAATTATGTTCCTTTTAACAGACTAATCCTAAAGTTAACTACCAAACTTCATTTAATAAAGTGGGGTTGGTCTCCGGATAGTACATACTTTCTGTTTGCCATTTCATTCATTCATTCATTCATTCATTTTATATCTATGTAAACCGAGTTGGAAACGATTGTGGGAAAGTGGTATATAAATATTTGTCATTTTCAAAATTGTTTGCTCACAAAGAGTGGTTTGATCAGATAGTGTTAAGAAAGCATAGAATTCTGCACGAGAAAAAGCCTTCAGACCACAACTAAATACAACTATTTTGCAAATAAGCGTGGTGTAATGGTTCGAGTGCTGGACTAGGACCAGGGAGACTCGAGTTCAAATCCCCATTCAGCCATGAAACTAGCTGGGTGACTTTGGCCCAGTCACTTCTCTCTCAGCCTAACCTACTTCACAGGGTTATTGTGAGGAGAAAGTACACCGCTCTGGGCTCCTTGGAGGAAGAGCGGGATATAAATGTAAACATACATACATACATACATACATACATAAAATGTAATTGTTTAAGCTGGGGACTGTGGTCTGTATGAAATATGTATCACATTCTTGCCTAGCTTGGATTCTGGAAGAAAAGGAGAGCAGAAAATGAGGTGATGGGGAGGGAAAAGGGTGGGATGCATGGTGATATTAAGAGGATAGAAACAGACATCTGTGTACAGGGATGTTTCCTGCCACTAGAAGACTGACCCAACTTTTGGTTTCTCAGCTTTAGTCTGAAATGCCTACCCCGCCTCCAACCGTAGGAACGACATAGGAACATAGGAAGCTGCTTTCTACTGAGTCAGATCATTGGTCCATCTAGCTCAGTATTGGCTACACCGACAATACTAACAAGCTCTCCAAGTTTTCAGACAGGTGTCTTTGTCTTTCCCAGCAGAGGCGCTCCTAACCCTGGACTTCTGGGCCAAAGTCCAGGGACTCCATCCCCCCTATGCCCTCCCCAATCCGTTTTAGTCTGTCCTGGGGTGATGTGGTTTGTGCCCTCAAGAACCTACATGTTAAAAAATGATGCTTAACTTGCAGCAGGGGGCTGGGTGGGTGGGTGCGTCCAAAGGCCTTTAGTTCCAGGCTCCAAAATTACCTAGGTGTACCTCTGTTCCCCAGCCTTACCTGGAGATGCCAGAGATTTGAACCTAGGGTCTTCCGCATGCAAAGCAGATGCTCTGCTACTGACCTTTGCCCCCAGCCCCGAAGGTGGTATACATGAGTCTCCCATCCAGGCACTGACCACACCAAGACTTGCTTCGCTTCCGCAAGATGGATGTTTGTGTGCCTTTAGACCATGCTCTGCAAGCCAAACAAAAGAGCTAGAAGTTTGATCTCAGGATTCAGAAAATATTATGGGAATCGGGGTTAAAAAACAATTGTGCTGAAGAAAGCTATTTGGGGAACAAAATCAGGGGAGGAGGGCCATTGTTCAGTGGAAGAGCATCTGCTTTGCATGCAGAAGGTCCCAGTTTCCGTCTTTGGCATCTCGAGGTAGGACTGAAAAAGACTCCTGCCTGAAACCTTGGAGAGGCATCTGCCAGTACATGTAGACAATACTGAGCTTGATCGGCTGATGGTCTGTCTCAGTACTGTGTAAGGCAGCCTAGGTAACCTATCGTTATTCAGAACTCTGAATCTCTCGTTACGATTATTTACATTTCAGATTCTTGACTGAAATTACCAACAGAAGATAAACACATTTTGAGAATTGGTTTAATTACAAACGAATCCTGTTAAATTTTAGCGTGCTTTATTCTGCCTTGGAGAGTAGTCTCTGTTTCTAAAATGCTGCCGCTTATGAATTTGTAAAGCTGCTTTTACATGCAAGGCATTGTAGAGAAGTACCATCTTTATCAAGTATCCACAGAAAGCTAGGATCTTGGGGTGGAGGGGTAATCTGATCTCAGAAATGTCGTTTGTGAACACAATGCAAAGTGAGTTCAACAGTCTGTATTTTCAGAGAGATATAGTTTCATCTCCATTGTGTAAACCTAACTTTGGATTACTGAAATGCACTTTGTTCCTTCATGGAGTTCCATCTCTTTGTAATACTATGTAAATAGCACTCCTACCATGATTTGGTTGGATGAATCATCCATATTTGACTCTGCCCCCTTCACCATCCCAGGATTCGGATAAGTGGGACTGTATTGTGTACATCAATATTCTGGTTCACTAATTAGAAGGCTGTTTTGCTAATGATATATTCTCTCCTCTTCTCCCCCCGCCCCACACACCTCAGATTTCATTCTCTTGGTAGCCTAAAGAACATATTTAGAAGCATAATTAGTTATAATTAGAAGCAAACAAACATAATTTGCACAAGATAATTGATTATAAAAGATTAACAGGTAGCAGTAGTATTGGGAGAAGCGCAGATTCGGGTATTTAATAGTAATTGTCATCGCGGCAGGCGTACATGTAACACTCCCAATGCTGCGAGGAGGCCGAATGTCTTTTAAAAGTTTCATCAGCCTCCTCTTTCCCTGATCATCTGAAGGCATTAAAGGTCTCTTTTAAAGAACGGAGACACCGTGTCAAAGTCATAACATCACTTTCCATGATGAGAAGACAGACGTTTGACTGTGAAGGCTCTTGGCAGGAAATTTGGTAGTGACGTCCCATCTAATTTGTCAAGCACAGCAGTGGTCCTCTCTCGGCAGGAGGTTGCCAGCATGGGCCCTGACACATCACCTGTCTAGGTGAGCAGCCAGTAACTCCATCCAAAGTGACAGGGCTCTTATGCAGGCCTGTTCCGGGGAACAAGCACAATAATGTTTTTAGTCGCTCAGCTCCAACACGACGCAGGGTCATGTGACTTGGCTGTCAAGCAGTCACCTTTGACATCTGGTTATTAAAGAGACAGCATTCTCTCTGGCTCGCCCCCTCTGCTTTTGCCTCAGTGGGTTCTGGTGGAGGCTGCATATGCAAATGTACAACCAAGCCAGACCTTAAGAAGGTTGCCTCCTTAGGAAAAAGGGGTCATGCTTCAACTGCATGTGTTAATTCACTTAAATTTGTTCACCATGGCCATCACCTACACTTGTGAGATAATGGGCTTCGTTGTCAAAATTAAATGGTGAGACCAAATGTAAACTAGCCCCATAACCAAATGAACCAAGGTTTTTATCACAAAG